>NW_024513209.1:0-431 GCF_017590135.1 Pyrgilauda ruficollis | reverse complement strand
TCAAAACCATGAAAACAATAAATACATGTATTTTGAAAAAATGCAAGGGTGTGACTGATCACCTGCATGGTCCTGTCCCACAGCAAGCAGGCATTCTCAAAAAGCAACCTTGTCCCCCTCCTGCACTGCAGACAGCACAGCTCTGCAGCAGAGCAGGGCCACTCCAAATGACACGGATGCAGAGCCCACGTCTGCTCCCGCAATGCAAAAAGAAATCACCCAGGTGCAAAGTCTACGTCATTAAATATAAATTCTGAAGGTCACAAGCTGAGCCCCAGTCCCACCAGCACAACTTCCAGCTGGTGATTTTTGCCCTGAGCACTGCAGTTCCGGACTGAGGGGGTGTTGCAGCACGACACAAGACTGCACAAGTTGTGAACCAGCTCCAGTTGTTCCCTTTGCAACTTCACATTTCCAGCAACATTTTGTAC
>NW_024513208.1:0-431 GCF_017590135.1 Pyrgilauda ruficollis | reverse complement strand
GAAAAACCAACCATGGCCTGCTCCATGTCCCACACTGAGCTCTCTGGGTCCCCGTGGCTGGCTGGCTCCCCACCCACTGGTGTTCAGCCCCCCGTCAGGGTGTCCCTGCTGTCACAGATGTGACTCCAGTGCCCGCAGGGTCCCCCAGGGCTCTCCCTGATGGCAGGGGGGGAGCTGGGGACAGCACAGCACCTCCCACTCACAGTGACAGTGAGCTGAAAGCGAGGGGACAACAAGAACCCAGGGCCTTTTACCGTCTTCCTGTGTGGGAGAGGCGTCCTCCTCCTCCAGCACATCGTTGCCCTGTGGCACAGGCGAGAGGCAGCGAGTGTTAGCTTGGGGCTGTGCCAGGGGCTGCTCCCAGCTCCCTTTGGGGCAACATCCCTGGCCCTGGGGATTCCATGGATCAGGACTGTTGGTGGGGCACAGCC
>NW_024513207.1:0-431 GCF_017590135.1 Pyrgilauda ruficollis | reverse complement strand
GGACGGATGGATGGACGGACGGACAATCTACCTCACCGTGCGCACCCTCTGCGCTTCAGCTAGGGTTAGGCTCAGGATTAGGTCAGCCCCTGTGCCCGGGCTCCCCTCGGGGTCGGGCTCCCCTCGCAGCCCGCGCCTCCCAGGGTCCCGCTCCCCTCTCCCCGCATGTCACCAGCGCGTCCCCGCCGGAGCTCCTCGCACCCTCTCGGGGGGAAGCAGGGAGGGAGGGGATGGCCGCAGGCCGAGGCAGCGGGGGCTGCCCCGCTCCCCGGCAGCGCTCGGGTTCCTCGGAGCCCTCCCCGACCCCTCCGCGCTGCCCCGCTCGGCCCCAGAGCGGCAGCGGCGGGGCGGGATCCGCGCCCCGGGCAGCGCGGGGGATGCTCGGCCGTGCCGCCCCGGATCTCCCCGGCCCAGCCCGGCCCGGCCCGGCC
>NW_024513206.1:0-431 GCF_017590135.1 Pyrgilauda ruficollis | reverse complement strand
TTGGATGCTTTGTTGTATTGAGCTTAATTATATGGAGACAAAGAGACTTGGAGAAGGCTCTTTTTTCCCAGGGATGTGCCAGTTTTTCAGTGTAAGACACGGACTGCTGTTGTGTGCTGGCAGCAGAGCGAGCGGCCTCGAGGGAGAGGTGGGCACTGCCTGGCTGTCACAGACACCCCAAACGCTGCCAAGTGCCTCGAAAGACTGGGCACAGGCAGAGGGGCAGAGCTCACCCCTCCTTGCAGCCCTTCTGCACGAGGTCATCGTCTTCTTTATGGCATTTCAGCTCCTGGCTCTGCTCCGGCCAGAATCTGGCCAAAATTCCGGCCAAAGTGCTGCAGCGCTTTGAAAGGTACTGGTTTAGGATTCCATTTGGAATAAAGAGTGTGGCTTCTGGAGCTTCCTATTCACATGAGTGAGTTTAAGCCTGA
>NW_024513205.1:0-431 GCF_017590135.1 Pyrgilauda ruficollis | reverse complement strand
GAAAAACCCCAAAGAATTCCCAAAAATTCCAAAAAATCCCTCAAGAATTCCCAAAAAACCCCAAAGAATTCCCAAAAATCTTGGAATAAAACCCCAAAAATCCCAAATAATTCCCAAAAATCTTGGAAAAAAACCCCAAAATCCCAAACAATTCCCAAACCCCAAAATCCCAAAGAATTCCCAAAAAATCTTGAAAAAAACCCAAAAAATCCCAAAGAATTCCCAAAAATCTTGGAAAAAAACCCCAAAAATCCCAAAGAAATCCCAAAGAATTCCCAAAAAATCCCCCCCAAATCCCAAAGAATTCCCAAAAATCACCTCTAAAGCCCAAAAAAATTCCCAAAAATTCCAGAAAAATACATTTAAAAGACCACAAAAAAACCCCAAAAGTTCCCAAAAAATCACAAAGAAATCCCAAAGAATTCCCAAAA
>NW_024513204.1:0-431 GCF_017590135.1 Pyrgilauda ruficollis | reverse complement strand
TATTCACTGGGTGCCTGCTTGCAGGGATAAACCACTGTGACAGGTGAGTTTTCTTAATCCTATTATGAAGCACATTTAATAAATGCCTCTCTACTGCTCTGGACTTAGGTTTTCCTGGTGGTATTTTAAAAATCCATCCACCTGAGGATATCAGGATGAGTCAAATATCAGTCCACTTCAGAATGCTCATGTTTTTCTCAATCAGCCTCATCAATTCTCTATTATCCAAAAGCAACATGGTACAATTCTGACCATTTACCACACTTTGCCTGCAGTTACAAAGGCAAGGAGCAAGCAGAATGTCCCCCATTTGTGTTTTGGAGCCATCACACAAAGTACATGAATGTATGGTTTCTGTCTGTAGAGCAAATGGTTCACTTCTGCTCTTTTGGGAGAATGAGGTGGAAAACTGAAATCAGCTCCAAAAAAAA
>NW_024513203.1:0-431 GCF_017590135.1 Pyrgilauda ruficollis | reverse complement strand
GGCTCCTCGGGCACCGCAAGGTAAACGCTCGTGTTCTGCCTGTGTCTGACCAGCCTAGCCCGGACGGGCCAGGGCAATTTAACTCGTCTATTCAAACAGACTTGGGGCTGCTTTGGTAAAACTGCAGCCTAATTGCAATGGACGGGCAGCAGGAGAAAGGACAGGGAGCGGAGCAGGGCGTCTGCTTCCCTCAGTGGGGAGCTATCTGGGTAAGGCCTTTCATGGAATTAATCTGTGTTGTTAATATGCGTTATTAATCTGTTTAGAATTAGGTAAAAACAAAGTTTAATTTAATTCTTACCAGTAATAACGTACCTTAGATTTTTCAGCGGGGATGGCTTTGAAAATTGTTTTTTAAAGCCATCTGAACAGAGCTGCATCTATGGCTTCCCAAGGATGCTGACTGCAGAGCACTGTTCTGCTCAGCACAG
>NW_024513202.1:0-431 GCF_017590135.1 Pyrgilauda ruficollis | reverse complement strand
TCTGCCCAAAGTGCTCAGCAGCTGTAAAAATCCACTGCAGTTTAGGACCAAGAAAGGGATGGAGGGGCTGTCAGTGCAGGCAGGCAGCTTTAAACCTCAACCTACATGTCTTTAAACAGGGACATGCATTAAAAAAATGCGAGGCATTTGAAGCCCACCATTTTAATTAAACTGATTTAACATCCGAGCTCGTGAGGGGCGCGGGGCTGGCAAGCACAAAGGAGCTGCACAATCACTTTGGCTCCATTGTTGACGGGCTTTTGCTCTCTGTTTGTACAATAACCTATTGAACTTTTCCAGACTGTAATTCAATACAGAATAGATCCTTGCAGGAGGCTTTTTTGGCAGGGAGCACTGAAGGCCTTGAATCAATTTCACTTTTCCAGCGTGGTTGTTTAATGTATTGATACCAGCTGGAAAAAAAAAAAAAA
>NW_024513201.1:0-431 GCF_017590135.1 Pyrgilauda ruficollis | reverse complement strand
TTTGAAATTTTGGGGGTTTGGGGTTTTGGGGATGTTTTGGGGTTTGGGATTTTTGGGATTTGGGGTTTTTGGGATTTGGGATTTTGGGGATTTGGGATTTTGGGGATTTTTGGGATTTCTGGGATATTTGGGTTTGAAACTTTGGGGGGTTGGGGTTTTTGGGATTTTTTGGGGATTTTTGGGGTTTTGGGGATTTTTAGGATTTGAGGTTTGGGATTATTGGGGTTTGGAATTTTTGGGATTTTTGGTGTTTCAGATTTGGGATTTTGGGGATTTTTGGGATTTGGGGTTCTGGGGATCTGGAGTTTTTGGGATTTTTTAGATTTTGGCCATTTGAGGTTTGGGGTTTTTGGGATTTTAGGAATTTTTGGGATTTGGGATTTTTGGAGTTTGGGGCTGGGGGATTTTGGGATTTTTGGGGTTTCGGGTTT
>NW_024513200.1:0-431 GCF_017590135.1 Pyrgilauda ruficollis | reverse complement strand
TTTTTTTTTTTTTTTTTTTGTTGAGCAATCACTCCAGAAATGGAGTCTCATTAAGCAGCAGCGTATTCACAGGACAGTAACTACCTCTCTCTCTTGGAGTGCTGAGGTTACCACACTACACACTCTAGCAGCAAAGCTTTCACTTTAAAGAGATTTGTTTTCCTTACCTCTGTGTTTCAGAAATGCAAGTCTGCTTTGTAAAGTGACTCTAATGAAAATGGCATCTGGCAGGAGCAACGGGAGTCCCTTGGGGTCCACAGTCCTTCTTGGCCTCCAATTCCATACTGTGACCCTTTGCAGGTTGGCCTTGGGCTGTGACAGTTCAGGGGGACTTCGTCACCTCCTGTGTGCTGCGTGACAGTGAACTGTCCCCTGGGCCGGGGCTGTGAGACCACATTCCTGCACTGGGAAATCAGTTAATGGTGGCAAAG
>NW_024513199.1:3476-5418 GCF_017590135.1 Pyrgilauda ruficollis | reverse complement strand
GAGCAGCTGCGCTACGAGCAGGAGCGGAGATCTGCCATGAGGAGACCTTATGATCCTGACAGCAGGTGAGGAGCAGGGCAGTGGGGCTCCAAACTCCTGAGCCACGTCCCCCTTGGGAGCCTGTGGAAACGGGGAGCACTCTGGATAAGGCAGTCATGGGAGCTTGCAGCTGAAAGACTCTTTATGTGCTGCTTCTAGCACTAATAGCAATTTGAAGAAGAGCAAATAATGTGCTTGTACACTGTAAGCACTGTTTGGGTCTACTCTTCTTTCCCAGAGAGGGATGACCAAGAGAAGTAACAACCCAGAGTTGTTACTACTTTGAGTAATAGAGAGTAGAGTAGTAATAGTAGAGTAGTAGAGTTGGAATAGTAGAGTACTATAGAGTAGTAATAATAGTTACTAGATTAATAGAGTTGTAATAATAGGGTGGTAATAGTAGAGTAGTAATAATAGAGTACTAGTAGAGTAGTAATAGTTACTAGTAGTAATAAATTATTACTGCTAGTAGAGTAGTCATAATAGGGTTAATAGAGTAGTAGAGTTGTAATAGTAGAGTAGTAATAAAGTACTAGTAGAGTCATAACTATAGAGTTAATACAGTAGTAGTGTTGTAATTATAGAGTAGTAGTAGTACTAGGAGAGTAGTAATAATAGAGTTAATAGAGCAGTAGAGTTGTGTGTATCAACTCTAAATGGTAAGGGAAAGGATGCTCATTCTCTTCTTACATCACCACGTGCTGAAATTAAGCTGGTTTTCATAAACCAAATTTTCTCTGAAACCGAAGTGCGACTCCTGCTTAACGCACACAGATTTTTAATTACTGGGTTGATTGAGGTTGGAGAGAGCAGGAAAGGGGAGGTGGTTTGGGGCTGCTGCTGACGTGAGCCCGTGTGCAGGCGGGATGAGCCCTACTGGCCCGAGGCCAAGCGGCTGGCGCTGGAGGATCGCTACCACTCGGACTTCGGCCGCCAGGATCGCTTCCACGACTTCGACCACCGCGACCGCGGCCGCTACCAGGAGCACTGCTTGGACAGGTTGGCAAGGCACTGGCTCTTCTTCTTCTTCTTCCTGTGCCTTCAGGGAGATTTGGTGTCTTTTTAATCATTCTTGTGTATTTCTCGTGTCTGATTTCACACGTGCTTGCAATCCTTTGTTTCTGTGGGTGAGGGACATAGAAAGAGGCTGCATAAAGATTATAAGCCAAGTTCTAATGTAGTCTGCCATGATGCTGATGGAGATACAACAGCTCCTCTCTAGGTCTGTGGAAGTCTGCTTTATGAACCCCTAAGATTTAGCCATTTCCTTTTGCTTTAGAACTTCCCCTGTTTTCATCTTTGCAGCCTGGCTAATACAGGGTTTTAGTGCCACAGAATGGAAAAATATTTTCTGTGTGGTGCCATTGAGATTTCTGTTTGCTCTCAAAGGATCTCTGGTGAAAACTGTACTGTTTGGTTTTGCTTGTAACTCATTTCTGATACAGGTTCACTCAGTATTCTCCCTTGGTGTCACTGGTGTCACTTGGCCATCCTCAGTGGTGCCTTTTTTACCCATATTGCAGTGATAGGTGTTAGTTTGATCTCTGTTTATACTATGAAACAAGAACTGTCTTGAGTTATCTTGCCACTGAACATTAGCATCGAGATTTACAACCTAATGAAGATTAACTTTTCATGTGTTATTTTATGCAGACCCTGAAATTATAATTACAGTGTTGATTCAACTGAAACTTTTCTTTTTTGTTCCAGGAGAGACTGTACAAGGGGAATTCCAGATCGAGATGGGCAGGTGTGTTGCAACAAAATTACTGCTTCAGTTAAAAGCCAAAACAAGCTGACCCCAAAGCAGAAATGACACAGTGTGCACACAGCACTAATTGTTTCAGCTGAGATACTTAAGCGGAACTAATTTTGTGTGCTAATGAGCATAAAATAAATTATT
>NW_024513199.1:0-1926 GCF_017590135.1 Pyrgilauda ruficollis | reverse complement strand
ACCCTTTTTTTTTTTTTTTTTTTTTTTTTTTTTTTTCCCTTTTTTTCTCTTTTTGAATTAGGTGGTGATAGAAGCATGCCTGGTCAGTCAGGACCAGGCCATGGGATGACTCGAGGAGGGACATCAGGGTAAGAACCTGTCTCAGAATGCTTATAATGCTTTTATAATACCTTGATCTGTATAAGCCTGGATTGGCAAGAGGGGAAAAAACCCAACAAATTAAAGAAACCAACAAATTAGAGAAACACCTTTCAGAGTGTAGGAATGTGCCCCCTGTTGATGGAGTGACAATTATTCCTTGTCTGCTTAAAAAGGCAAAAAGCCCAGAAGTTTCTCTCCCAATTTGATACAAAGACATCTCATAGGACCTTTGGGACTTCACCTCAGACCTGGGGCTGTCCATTGGACAGAGGCCAAGAGGTCCCACCTGGGTAATTCACTAGAAAAGGAAGAGAACAAAGGAAATAATTGCTTTTGTGGGGTGTTTTACCAGGAGCAAGAACCTCTCACCTCTTGTTCAGTTTTTCTCTGTAAGAGCTTTGTTATTTTGCCTTTTGTTAAACCTTTTTCTGTTTCCATCACTACCTCAGAAGCCATCCTGCTAATTTAATTCTGGGCTAATTTCAGCTGTGATGGGTTCTCTGAGAGCTCATAAAACCTGGCTCCAGCAGAACCCATCCTCAGAGACTGCCTGGGCTGTGCCCAAAGTGTCCCTGTTGTAGCATAGCAGTGAACCCTTGAACAGGGAATAATTAGCACTGACTCCATGATTGCAGAGGCTGATTAATCACTTCATTGTACTAATACTATATTCTACTCTTCAGAAAAACCCATCAGTAACAGGAGCCTCCTGGAGCCAGGTCTCATGAGCTCTTGGAGGTCTGTTACACACCCAAGATAGCTCAGCTACCTTTGGAGGCATAAAATCGGCAGGATGGCTCCTATTGCAGTGTTGGAAATAAAAAGGTTTTAATAAAAGGCAAAATAACAAACAGAAAACAGAGAAAAGAGGTTCTTGCTCCTGGTAAAACACCCATGAAAGCCATTAGTTTCTTTGTTCTCTTCTTTTTCTAGTAAATTGCTTAGGCTGGACTTTTTGGCTGCTGTCCAATTGGCTATCCTTAAGTTTGAGGTGAAGTCTCTCAGGTCCTCTGAGGTGTCTTTTCACCTAACTGAGGAGAGAAACTTCTGGCCTCTTCTCCTTTTTAAGGCAACAAAACCAAGGGGCACATCCCTCCACCCCTCACCCACACAGCCCAATACAGCTTTGCCCTACCTGATCACTCAATCCAAACACCATCCCCAGAGTCCAGTTAAGAAATCACCCCTCACTAAACAAATAATAACACATTCCACGTGTGCAGTGGTTCCTCATTTTCCCTGGGCTTTCTCCCCGGCAGGGAGCTGTGTGTGTGTGTGTGCCCAGGGAGCTGTGTGTGTGTGTGTGCCCAGGGAGCTGTGTGTGTGTGTGTGCCCAGGGAGCTGTGTGTGTGCCCAGGGAGCTGTGTGTGTGTGTGCCCAGGGAGCTGTGTGTGTGCCCAGGGAGCGGTGTGCTGTGTGTGTGTGCCCAGGGAGCTGTGTGTGTGTGCCCAGGGAGCTGTGTGTGTGTGCCCAGGGAGCTGTGTGTGTGTGCCCAGGGAGCTGTGTGTGTGTGCCCAGGGAGCTGTGTGTGTGCCCAGGGAGCTGTGTGTGTGCCCAGGGTGGTGTGTGTGTTTGTGCCCAGGGTGGTGTGTGTGTGTGCCCAGGGAGCTGTGTGTGTGCTCAGCCCTCTGTGTGTGTGTGTGCCCAGCCCCTGTGTGTGTGCCCAGCCCGCTGTGTGTGTGTGTCCAGCCCTCGTGTGTGTGTGCCCAGCCCTTCTGTGTGTGTGTGCCCAGCCCTCTGTATGTGTGCTCAACCCAGCTGTGTGTGTGCCCAGCCTGCTCTCTG
>NW_024513198.1:0-432 GCF_017590135.1 Pyrgilauda ruficollis | reverse complement strand
TTTTTTTTTTTTAAAGGAATATATTGCACACATTTCAAGAAACCCCTCTAGGGTAAAATAAAAAATATATATAGATGGCTAAAATAACAAATGAATCATAAAACTTGGAGATGGAAAAGGACTATTAGATCATCCAATTTATCTTGCTGTCTGCCAATACAGGTTTGCTCTGCTCCCCTGGGCTTTGTCTCGCCTCTCTGGCTGAACTCCAGCTCTGGGTCCTCTGCCCCTTCCCTGCAAGGCCCTGAATGGCTCAGGAATGTTTTACAGGGATGGGGCCAAATCCTGCCTGCAGGGAGGCTCACCTGCAGCTCCCACCCCGGAGATTTCAGCGCCCCACAAAACTGGAATTCACTGGGCTGGGAGGGCGTTTCACCTGCCTGTGGCATCCCCGGGCTGTGGGGCTGGGATTGTATCCACAGGGATCCACAG
>NW_024513197.1:0-432 GCF_017590135.1 Pyrgilauda ruficollis | reverse complement strand
ACCCCAAAATCTGGTTTGACCAAATTCTTTAGAAATGGATTTGGGTTTGGCCAAGTCCCTCAAAGGCGGGTTTGTGGTGGAACCAAATCCCAGAAAAATGGGTTTGGGGTGGATCAAACTCCTCAAAAATGGGTTGGGTTTGACCAAATCGTTCAGAAACGGTTTTGTGGTTTGACCAAATCCCTCAAGAATTGGTTTGGGTTTGACCAGATCCCTCAGAATTGGTTTGGGTTTGGCCAAGTCCCTCAAGAATTGGTTTGGGTTTGGCCAAGTCCCTCAAAAATGGGTTTGGGGTGGATCGAATCCTCCAAAAATGGGCTCTGGGGTGGCCATGGTGACCCAGGGATGATGTGAGGTGGCCCCAGGGTGGCCGTGGTGATCTGGGATGACCCAAGGTGGTTCTGGGGTGGCCACAGTGACCCAGGGATGACC
>NW_024513196.1:0-432 GCF_017590135.1 Pyrgilauda ruficollis | reverse complement strand
TCTGTAGCATTTGTGACACGATCTTGCCGGTATCCCAAAAGGGAAGAGACAACAAATGAGTGACAGAAAAAGGAATAACAGAGGTCTGGTATGTCTTATACCCCCACCTTCCCTGCCTATGGGGTTGCTACCCATAGCAGGTGTATATGATCTTCTTGGTGGCGAGTACAGTGGTCAACCCAGGCTTGCCCTCTTCTTTCCTTGTCACCTCCTTTTTGCTAATTTCCAGGCAAATCGTTTTTGACACTCCTTAACTGTGGTTTCCCACCATTCCTCAGGTATCTCCCATTCAACAGGCACTAATAATTCCCATCCACAAAGCAAAGTTACTATTTCAGTTCTTTTGAGTTCTCTCTGGATAGGGGATAGATTTGGTACTCGACACTTCCTGCAACAAGAGCGTCAATTTTGTGAACTACAATACCAATTTTT
>NW_024513195.1:0-432 GCF_017590135.1 Pyrgilauda ruficollis | reverse complement strand
GGGGGGAAAATGGGGGAAATTGGTGGAAAATTGGGATATGGGATGGTGGGAACATGAAGGGGAATGGGAACAGATGGGAAATCCTGGGAAAATGGGAAATTTGGGAAAAATCGCTGAAAAATGGGGGGAAAGTGTGGGAAAAAATGGAGAAAAATGGGGAAAAATTGGGAAAAAAATGAGGAAAAATGGAGATATGGGATAGCGGGCACACAGGAACGGGAGGAAATCGTGGAAAAATGGGGAAAAATGGGGAAAAATTTGGAAAAATGTGGAAAAATGTGGAAAAATGTGGAAAAATGGGGGGGAAATGGGAATATGGGGAGGTGGGAACACGTGGGGACCTGGGGTTCGGTTATACAGGGGGGTTTTGGGGTTTTTTGGGACTTTTGGGGTTCAGTTTGGGGATTTTGGGGTTCATCTTTTGGGGTGCCC
>NW_024513194.1:0-432 GCF_017590135.1 Pyrgilauda ruficollis | reverse complement strand
ATATATATATATGTTAACATACAGGCTCTGGACTTGGAGATTTTGCCAAAAACACCCTCAGAAGAGTTTTCCTTCAGGCTGGTTTGGGGTCAGAGATGTGAGTTTGGCTGTTGGCCAGAATCCTACGTGACCTTTCTTGGAGCAGCAGCTTCAGTGTCCTCCTGCATTCCCTGAGCAGGATCATCCATTTCCAGGATTAGAAATGGAGAGGCAGCAGAAATCCCACCCGGATCAATCCATCCTCACTGGGCTGCTGCAGAGGGACAGTGACAAATCCCCATGCCCACTGGTGTCACTGTGACAGGAACTGGGACCTGTTGCCTTCGGAGGTGGTTGAGATGCAGGTGCTGGGGGGAGTTGTAGGTGGAGGGGGAAATTGGGATCCTCATGGATTCAGTGCAGCTGGATCAAGGCTCAGAGCTCCTTTGGATC
>NW_024513193.1:0-432 GCF_017590135.1 Pyrgilauda ruficollis | reverse complement strand
TTCATTCCCGGTGTTCTTGGGCTGTTTCTTTGTTCATTCCCGGTGTTTTTGGTGTGGATTTTCTGTTCATTCCCGGTGTTTTTTGGGCTGGTTTTTGTTCATTCCCGGTGTTTTTGGGGTGGATTTTTTATTCCCTCCCCCTGGTTTTGGGGTGGATTTTTTGTTTGTTCCTGGTATTTTTGGTGTGGTTTTTTTTTTGTTCATTCCCATTGTCTTTGGGGTGTTTTTTTGTTCATTCCTGGCGGTTTTGGGGTGGATTTTTGTTCATTCCCGGTGATTTTCGGGTGGATTTTTGTTCATTACTGGTGGTTTTAGTGTGGATTTTTTTATTCATTCCCGGTGTTTTTGGGGCAGATTTTTTGTTCATTCCCGGTGGATTTGGTGTGGATTTTTTGTTCATTCCTCGTGGTTTTGGGGTGTTTTTTTTGTTCA
>NW_024513192.1:0-432 GCF_017590135.1 Pyrgilauda ruficollis | reverse complement strand
AAAAAAAAATGTGTGAAACAATAGCAGGAAGATGGTGTGAGGGGAAAAATACAGTGTTAAATAATAGCAGAAAGATATGGTGTGAGTTCTAGCTTTGAGATGCAGCTTGGGAGAAGAAGATGGGGCTGTAGGTACTGATTCTGGACATGTTCTTCCCCTCAGGGTGTGGAGAAGCATTAAGAAAATCAAGCAGGAGCCAGGCCTCCTATGAATAAGCATCTAGCAAGTTTTCCTTGCAAATATTTGGATGTGCAGTAATGAGTTCCAGTAACAGCTGAGTGCTGACTGCACCACGGGAGGCTCTGGGGCCGTGCAGTGATAGCCTGGTTACCACTGGACTGGCTGGGCATGGTGCAGATGGACAACTGTCCATATTTCTGTTGTGCCTCAAGCAGATTCCTCTGTGTTACCACTCTGGAGCAAAGTCAATAA
>NW_024513191.1:0-432 GCF_017590135.1 Pyrgilauda ruficollis | reverse complement strand
AGTTGCACCAGGGAAGGTTTAGACTGGGTATTAGAAAAATGTCCTCTCACCCAGTAAACTGCAAAAATCATGAAGAAAAACCCTCAACCTGTAGAAGAACAACCATTACACCCATCTGGCCAGGGCTAAATTGTGGCCTAAAGCACCACCCTATCAATGAGTCAAGGAAAAAAGCTCAGTGCAGAGAGATGCTGCACAAGTGCCTCAACAAGACAAACAGACATCTCCAGCTCTAATGCATTCCTCCTTCTTCCCCAAGATCAAGGAAATTTGCACTGAAGAAAAAGCACCCACACTCCACTGATGAGTTTCAGTAATGGATGTGAGGCTCACTCCCACACTCTGCTCACTTGCCTGAAGACAGACTAAAGGGGATGATTATCAGCTCAGCAATTTGTTAAGCATGAGCCCTAGGACTTAAAACATTTCCTA
>NW_024513190.1:0-432 GCF_017590135.1 Pyrgilauda ruficollis | reverse complement strand
GCACAAAGCAGGTATTTCAGCTTTGATCCTTTAAAAACTAGAAAAGTTTAATGTTCTTTGTGCTTCCTCAGAACCCTTCCCCTCTGTGGTGCCAGCACTAATACCCTGTCACATTCTCAGCCCCATCTCCTCACACCCCATGGAAGCAGATGTGCATTTTCCCTGCAGCTGCTCCGGGGTTGCTTTGCTTTGTTTGTTTGTTAATTCTCTTCCCTGAAATAAAACTTTTTCCTTCCTCTGAGCAGCACTCCCAGGGCCTTTCCAGAGTTGGATTTGGGGTCGGATGCTGGCAACCTGTGGCTGTGGGCAGAGCACACAGAGCCCCAGCACCACTCCCTGCCAAGGATCCCCAGCACCACGAGCATGAGGAGCACGGCATGGGTGAGATTGGAAGGGACCAGCGCATCCTAACGGGGTGGGCAGAAAAAAAAA
>NW_024513189.1:0-432 GCF_017590135.1 Pyrgilauda ruficollis | reverse complement strand
TTTTCCCATTTTTTTTGCGTTTTTTCCCATTTTCTTGCGTTTTTTTCACACGGGGTTTTTTGCACCGGGGTTTTTTGGGGTGCACATTTTCGGGGTGCCCCTACCTTGACATAATCAGCATGTCCAGGGCAGTCAGTGTGGGCGTAGTGCCGTTTCGGGGTGCTGTACTCCACGTGCGCCGCGTTGATGGTGATGCCGCGCGCCTTCTCCTCGGGGGCGCTGTCGATCTCCTCGTAGGGCCGGAACTGCGCCCCGCCCCCCGCCGACAGCACTTGGGGGGCACCCCAAAATCCGTCAGGGACCCCCCAAAATGTCAGCGAGCCCCCCCCAGCGGTACTGAGATCCACGGACCCAAAAACCACAGAATTCACCCCAAAACCCAGCCTGGATCCAGCCCCGCGCCCTGCAGACAGCACTGGGGGGGACCCCAAA
>NW_024513188.1:7388-8646 GCF_017590135.1 Pyrgilauda ruficollis | reverse complement strand
AGTTCGATGGCCTGGTGGAGCTGGCCACCATCTGCGCCCTCTGCAACGACTCCTCGCTGGACTACAACGAGGTGACAGCGCCGTCCCCTCCCGCGGTCACCTGTCACCTGTCCCACCTGTCACCTGTCCCACCTGTCACCTGTGTCACCTGTCCCACCTGTCCCACCTGGGTCACCTGGGTCACCTGTCCCACCTGTCCCACCTGTGTCACCTGTGTCACCTGTCCCACCTGTCCCACCTGTCACCTGTGTAACCTGTCACCTGGGTCACCTGGGTCACCTGGGTCATCTTCTGGTGTCCCCTCCCCTGGGTCACCTGTCCCACCTTGGTCACCTGTGTCACCTGGGTCACCTGTCCCACCTGTCCTACCTGTGTCACCTCCTGGTCACCTGTCCCACCTGGATCATCTCCTGGTGTCCCCTAGCCCCCTGTGTCACCTGTGTCACCTGGATCATCTCCTGGTGTCCCCTCCCCTGTCCCACCTGTCCCACCTGGGTCATCTCCTGGTGTCCCCCAACCCTGGTGACACCCATGGAACCCACCAGTGTCACCTGTCCCACCTGTCCCACCTGTGTCACCTGTGTCACCTCTGGTGTCCCCAACCCCTCTGGGTCACCTGGTCCATCTCCTGATGTCCTCAGCCCCCCACGTGTCCCCTCCTGTCCCACCTGTCCCTCATGGTCACCTGTCCCACCTGTGTCACCTGTCCCACCTGGGTCACCTCCAGGTGTCCCCAACCCACCTGTCCCACCTGGGTCACCTGTGTCACCTGTCCCTCATGGTCACCTGTGTCAGGTGTGTCACGCGTGTCACCTGTCCCTGTCCCCAGGCCAAGGGTGTCTATGAGAAGGTGGGCGAGGCCACCGAGACGGCGCTCACCTGCCTGGTGGAGAAGATGAACGTCTTCAACACCGACGTCAGGAGCCTGTCCAAGGTGGAGCGCGCCAACGCCTGCAACGCCGTGAGTGTCACCTGGGCCACCTGGGCCACCTGGGTCACCTGGGCCACCTGGGCCACCTGGGTCACCTGCTGGGTCACCTGTCCCACCTGAGGAACCTCCCGTTGTCACCTTGTCCTCAGTTCCTCTGGTTCTCCCCATGTTCTGGTGTCCACCATGAGTCCAGAACCTGTCCAAGGTGGAGCAGGAGTGTCACCTGGGCCACCTGTCCCACCTGGAGAACCTCCCGTTGTCACCCTGTCCTTGGTTCCTCTGGTTCTCCCCATGCTTTGGTGTCCACCATGAGTCCAGAACCTGTCC
>NW_024513188.1:0-6217 GCF_017590135.1 Pyrgilauda ruficollis | reverse complement strand
CCTTGATGTTCCTCAAGGTTCCTCAAGGTTCTCCTAACCCTGATATCCCCAATGTCCCCAGTGTCCCCAGCGTCCCCAAGGTCCCCGAGGTCCCCAGTGACCTCAATGACCTTGGTGTCCCCATTGTCCACCTTGACCCCGATGTTCTCCTTGACCTTGATGTTCCTCAAGGTTCCTCAAGGTTCTCCTAACCCTGATATCCCCAATGTCCCCAGCGTCCCCAAGGTCCCCGAGGTGCCCAGTGACCTCAATGACCTTGGTGTCCCCATTGTCCACCTTGACCCCGATGTTCTCCTTGACCTTGATGTTCCTCAAGGTTCCTCAAGGTTCTCCTAACCCTGATATCCCCAATGTCCCCAAGGTCTCCAATGTCCCCAGTGTCCCCAATGACCTCGGTGACCCCTGGTGACCCCAAATGTCCCCTGGTGTCCCCATGTCCACCTTGACCTTGACGTTCCTCAAGGTTCCTCAAGGTTCTCCTGGCCCTGATGTCCCCACATCCCACAACGGCCTTGATGTCCTCAGTGTCCCCAATGTCCCCAATGTCCCCTGACCCCTGGTGACCCCGATGTCCCCTCTGATGTCCCCTGTGGTGTCCCCAGGCTGAAGCAGGAGCGGCCGGTCAAGGCGGGGCAGTTCGATGGCCTGGTGGAGCTGGCCACCATCTGCGCCCTCTGCAACGACTCCTCGCTGGACTACAACGAGGTGACAGCGCCGTCCCCTCCCGCGGTCACCTGTCACCTGTCCCACCTGTCACCTGGGTCACCTGTCACCTGTGTCACCTGTCCCACCTGTCCCACCTGGGTCACCTCCAGGCGTCCCCAACCCACCTGTCCCACCTGGGTCACCAGTGTCACCTGTCCCACCTCTGTCACCTGTCACCAGTGTCACCTGTCCCACCTGTCCCACCTGGATCATCTCCTGGTGTCCCCTCCCCTCTGTCACCTGGGTCACCTGTGCCACCTGTCCCACCTGGCTCACCTGGATCATCTCCTGGTGTCCCCTAGCCCCCTGTGTCACCTGTGTCACCTGGATCATCTCCTGGTGTCCCCTCCCCTGTCCCACCTGTCCCACCTGGGTCATCTCCTGGTGTCCCCCAACCCTGGTGACACCCATGGAACCCACCAGTGTCACCTGTCCCACCTGTCCCACCTGTGTCACCTGTGTCACCTCTGGTGTCCCCAACCCCTCTGGGTCACCTGGTCCATCTCCTGATGTCCTCAGCCCCCCACGTGTCCCCTCCTGTCCCACCTGTCCCTCATGGTCACCTGTCCCACCTGTGTCACCTGTCCCACCTGGGTCACCTCCAGGTGTCCCCAACCCACCTGTCCCACCTGGGTCACCTGTGTCACCTGTCCCTCATGGTCACCTGTGTCAGGTGTGTCACGCGTGTCACCTGTCCCTGTCCCCAGGCCAAGGGTGTCTATGAGAAGGTGGGCGAGGCCACCGAGACCCCATGGTCACCTGTGTCACCTGTCCCACCTGGGTCACCTCCAGGTGTCCCCAACCCACCTGTCCCACCTGGGTCACCTGTGTCACCTGTCCCTCATGGTCACCTGTGTCAGGTGTGTCACGCGTGTCACCTGTCCCTGTCCCCAGGCCAAGGGTGTCTATGAGAAGGTGGGCGAGGCCACCGAGACGGCGCTCACCTGCCTGGTGGAGAAGATGAACGTCTTCAACACCGACGTCAGGAGCCTGTCCAAGGTGGAGCGCGCCAACGCCTGCAACGCCGTGACCAGAACCTGTCCAAGGTGGACCAGAAGTGTCACCTGTCCCACCACCTGTCCCACCTGTGTCACCTGTCCCACCTGTCCCACCTGTGTCCCACCTGTCCCCCCGCAGGTGATCAAGCAGCTGATGAAGAAGGAGTTCACGCTGGAGTTCTCCAGGGACAGGAAGTCCATGTCGGTCTTCTGCTCGCCGGCCAAGGCCTCGCGCGCCGCCGTGGGCAACAAGATGTTCGTCAAGGTGGGTCACCTGGAGGTCACCTGGAGGTCACCTGGGGGTGGCAGCTGGGTCACACCAGCCCATGGCCACGTCCCACCAGCCCAGACCTTCTCCAACCTTGGTCCCACCACCCCAAACCTTCTCAAACCTTCTCCAACCTCGGTCCCACCACTCCAGACCTTCTCCAGTCTGGGTTCCACCACCCCAAACCTTCTCAAACCTTCTCCAACCTGGGTTCCACCACCCCAAACCTTCTCCAGTGTGGGTTCCACCACCCAAAACCTTCTCAAACCTTCTTCAACCTCGGTCCCACCACCCCAAACCTTCTCCAGTCTGGGTTCCACCACCCCAAACCTTCTCAAACCTTCTCAAACCTGGGTCCCACCACCCAAAACCTTCTCCAACCTTGATCCCACCACCCCAAACCTTCTCAAACCTTCTTCAACCTCGGTCCCACCACTCCAAACCTTCTCCAGTCTGGGTTCCACCACCCAAAACCTTCTCAAACCTTCTCAAACCTTCTCCAACCTTGGTCCCACCACCCCTCGATGATGTCCCCAAGTGCCACCACCCCGTGTCCCACCCCAGGGTGCCCCCGAGGGCGTCATCGACCGCTGCAACTACGTCCGGGTGGGCACCACGCGGGTTCCTCTGACGCCGGCGGTCAAGGAGAAGATCCAGAGCGTCATCAAGGAGTGGGGCACGGGCAGGGACACCCTGCGCTGCCTGGCCCTGGCCACCCGCGACACCCCGCCCAAGAAGGAGGACATGGTCCTCGAGGACTCCTCCAAGTTCGCCGAGTACGAGGTCGGTGCTCCTGGGGCGTCCCCCGGGCTGGTGGGACTTCGTTTTTTGGGGTGGTGGGACTTCATTTTGGGGGGTTTGGGGGTCTTTGGGTGGGGTTCCTGCTCTACCACCACCTCAGAAGTTCAGGTTTTGGAGGTTCCTGGTCCACCATGACCTCCAAAACTCCATTTTTGGAGGTTCCTGGTCCACCACGACCTCCAAAACTCCATTTTTGGAGGTTCCTGGTCCACCATGACCTCCAAAACTCCATTTTTGGAGGTTCCTGGTCTTCCAAACCCCATTTCTGATGGTTCCTTCTCCTCCATGACCTCCAAAACTTCGTTTTCTTGGGTTCTTGGTCCACCACGACCTCCAAACCCCATTTTTGGAGGTTCCTTCTTCTCCATGACCTCCAAAACTCCATTTTTGGAGCTTCCTGCTCCTCCAAACCCCATTTTTGGAGGTTCCTGGTCTGCCAAGACCTCCAAACCTAATTTTTGGTGGTCCCAAGACCTCCAACTCCATTTTTGGAGGTTCCTGGTCCACCACGACCTCCAAACCTTCCCTTTTTTGGGTTCCTGGGCCACCACGACCTCCAAACCTTCCCTTTTTTGGGTTCCTGGGCCACCACGACCTCCAAACCTTCCCTTTTTTGGGTTCCTGGGCCACCACGACCTCCAAACCTTCCCTTTTTTGGGTTCCTGGGCCACCACGACCTCCAAACCTTCCCTTTTTTGGGTTCCTGGGCCACCACGACCTCCAAACCTTCCCTTTTTTGGGTTCCTGGGCCACCACGACCTCCAAACCTTCCCTTTTTTGGGTTCCTGGGCCACCACGACCTCCAAACCTTCCCTTTTTTGGGTTCCTGGGCCACCACGACCTCCAAACCTTCCCTTTTTTGGGTTCCTGGGCCACCACGACCTCCAAACCTTCCCTTTTTTGGGTTCCTGGGCCACCACGACCTCCAAACCTTCCCTTTTTTGGGTTCCTGGGCCACCACGACCTCCAAACCTTCCCTTTTTTGGGTTCCTGGGCCACCACGACCTCCAAACCTTCCCTTTTTTGGGTTCCTGGGCCACCACGACCTCCAAACCTTCCCTTTTTTGGGTTCCTGGGCCACCACGACCTCCAAACCTTCCCTTTTTTGGGTTCCTGGGCCACCACGACCTCCAAACCTCCTTTTTGGTGGTCCCAACCCCTCCAACTCCATTTTTAGAGGTTCCTTCTCCTCCATGACCTCCAAAACTCCATTTTTGGAGCTTCCTGCTCCTCCAACCCCCATTTTTGGAGGTTCCTGGTCCACCACGACCTCCAAAACTTTGCTTATGGAGATCCCTGGTCCACCACGACCTCCAAAACTTCCCTTTTTTGGGTTCCTGGTCCACCACGACCTCCAAACCTCCTTTTTGGTGGTCCCAAGACCTCCAACTCCATTTTTGGAGGTTCCTTCTCCTCCATGAGCTCCAAAACTTCATTTTTTTTGAGTTCCTGGTCCTCCAAGAGGTCCAAAACTCCATTTTTGGAAGTTCCTGGTCCACCACGATCTCAAAAACTCCATTTTTGGTGGTTCCTGGTCCACCATGACCTCCGAAACTCCATTTTTGGAGGTTCCTGGTCCACCACGATCTCCAAATCCCACTTTTGGAGGTTCCTGGTCCACCACAACCTCAAAAATTCAATTTTTGGAGGTTCCTTCTCCTCCACGACCTCCAAACCTCCTTTTCGACGCTCCCACCACCTCCCACTCCAATTTTCTTCGGGACATCCCACCCTTTCTCCACCACCAGACCGACCTGACCTTCGTGGGCTGCGTGGGCATGCTGGACCCGCCCCGCAAGGAGGTGATGGGCTCCATCCGCCTGTGCCGCGACGCCGGCATCCGCGTCATCATGATCACCGGGGACAACAAGGGCACGGCCATCGCCATCTGCCGCCGCATCGGCATCTTCGGCGAGGACGAGGAGGTCACCGGCCGCGCCTACACCGGCCGCGAGTTCGACGACCTGCCGCTGTCCGAGCAGCGCGAGGCCTGCCGCCGCGCCTGCTGCTTCGCCCGCGTCGAGCCCACCCACAAGTCCAAGATCGTGGAGTTCCTGCAGTCCTTCGACGAGATCACCGCCATGGTGAGGAGGGGAGTCGGTGGTGGACGTGGTTATGGGGGTCCACCATGGGTTTATGGGGGTTTGAGGGGGTTTGGATGTGGTTTTGGAGATCTACCATGGATTTATGGGGGTTTATTATTGAAGGTTCTTGGTGGACGTGGTTATGGGGGTCCACCATGGGTTTGGGGGAGTTTGAGGGAGTTTGAGGGGGTTTGGACGTGGTTATGGAGGTCCACCATGGGTTTGTGGGGGGTTTGAGGGGGTTTGAGGGGTTTTGGATGTGGTTATGGAGGTCTACCATGGATTTATGGTGGTCACCATTGATTGAAGGGGGTTTCACCACCAACCTTTGGTGTAGTTTTGGAGCCCCACGACCAATTTGATGTCGTTTTGGAGTCCCACCACCGATTTCACGTAATTTTGGGTGCAACCACCAACTTTTGACATAGTTATGGAGCCCCACCACCAACTTCTGACGTAGTTATGGAGTCCCACCACCCACCTAACCCCACTCCACCCCTCCCCACGTCCTTTTTGAGTCCCACCACCAACTTTTGACTTAGTTATGGAGTCCCACCACCAATTTCACGTAATTTTGGGTCCAACCATGAACTTTTGACGTAGTTATGGAGCCCCACCACCAACTTTTGACGTAGTTATGGAGTCCCACCACCAATTTCACGTAATTTTGGGTACAACCATGAACTTTTGACATAGTTATGGAGTCCCACCACCAACTTTTGACGTAGTTATGGAGTCCCACCACCAATTTCACATAATTTTGGGTGCAACCACCAACTTTTGACGTAGTTATGGAGTCCCACCACCCACCTAACCCCCCTCCACCCCTCCCCACGCCCTTTTTGACCTCCCACCGCCTCCTGGCTGCGCCCCCAGACCGGCGACGGTGTCAACGACGCGCCGGCGCTGAAGAAGGCCGAGATCGGCATCGCCATGGGCTCGGGCACGGCCGTGGCCAAGACGGCCTCGGAGATGGTCCTGGCCGACGACAACTTCTCCACCATCGTGGCGGCCGTGGAGGAGGGCAGGGCCATCTACAACAACATGAAGCAGTTCATCCGCTACCTCATCTCCTCCAACGTGGGCGAGGTCGTCTGGTGAGCGCCCGACCAGTTCCGACCAGTTCCGACCGCTTCGGACCAGTTTGGAGCCCTTGGTCGTTGTTGTCGCCCGGAGTTTGGAGATGTTGGCGGCTCTGGGGGGTTTGGAGCCTGGCCTTGGCCCGGTTTGGCCCAGTTTGGCCCAGTTTGGAGCAGTTCCGTCCCGCTCCCGTCCCAGTTTGTCCTGCTCCGTCCCAGTTCCGTCCCAGTTGATCCCAGTCCATCCCAGTTTGACTCAATCCCCTCCCAGTCCATCCCAGT
>NW_024513187.1:0-432 GCF_017590135.1 Pyrgilauda ruficollis | reverse complement strand
CATGAGGGTTGCTTGGTGTCTTTATTACATGTTAATGTCATCACCAGGGTCAGTGTGGAGGTAATGGGGTGCAGGAGTGTTTCCACAGGGCTGGGAAGGGGATGCAGGACCTTTCCTAGCCCGAAAAGCCCTGAACTGGCGCCTCCTGATGGGGCTGAGGAAGAGCTGTGGGTCTCTGCTGGTGCTGGAAGGGGACTCCCACCTGCCCCCCTCTCCATTCTGAGCCCTGTTTGGGGCAGCGTTGTGTGCCAGGGACAGACACACAGACAGAGATCAGAGGAAAGAGTTTCCAAAGCTCAGAACTGGGAACAGCCCTTTTCTTGTGATTAAGAAACCAAAAATAAAACGACCTGCACTTATATTCCCAGGCAGGTGAAAAGAATAATTACTTTACAGAGATGGAATTCCTCCATATATTCTAGCCATTAAAAA
>NW_024513186.1:0-432 GCF_017590135.1 Pyrgilauda ruficollis | reverse complement strand
CCTGGAAGGGTTTTTTATTTGTAAATTCTCTGTCACCAGTGCAAGGGAGACAAGCCACCAGCAGGGGATATCTGAGAGGCTGAAGGGCCCTGTGAAGAGATCCTGAGGGAGAAAATGGATTTGTTTTTCCTCCTGGGATCAGAGGGTCAGTTTTGGGCATCCCAGAAAAGCCTCCAGTGGAGGACATCAAACCTGGCAGAATTCTGGGAATCCCCACCTTGAGGCACCAGTGGAGGAGAAGCAGGGTAAGAAATGGTCGCTGCAAGGGCTGGGCAGGCCCTGGACAAGGGCCACCAGCCAGCCCAGGGGGCCAAGGAGATTGTCACCATCCTGGCTGGGACCAGCACTGGTGTGACCAGTGGGACCAGGGCAGGGATTGTTCCCTGTGCTGGGAACTGCTGGGGAACCTCAAATCCTGAGGGCAGCTCCAGG
>NW_024513185.1:0-432 GCF_017590135.1 Pyrgilauda ruficollis | reverse complement strand
ATTTGGGATTTTTTTGGGAATTTTGGGTCTTTTCCCGCAGGGATTCCCTGGATCCAGCCCTGCAGGAATCCGTGGCTCAGCTGAAGCTGCTCATGACCAGGTGGGGACACCTTGGGGACACACCTGGGGACATTTGGGACACACCTGGGGACATTTGGGACACACCTGGGGACACCTGAGACACAGCTGGGGGGACCTGGCACAAATTTGGGGACACCTGGGGAGGGAGGGACACGCCTGGACACAGCTGGGACAAGCTTGGGGACACCAGGGACAACCTTGGGGACATTTAGGACACACCTGGAGTGAATCTGGGGATACCTGTCCCCACCTGTCTCACCTGTCCCCTCCTGTCCCCCCATCCCTCACGTGTCCCCCCTTGTCCTCACCTGTCCCCCTGTCCCTCCCTGTCCCTCACCTGTCTCACCTGTC
>NW_024513184.1:0-432 GCF_017590135.1 Pyrgilauda ruficollis | reverse complement strand
TGACCCTGGGGACACGATCAATGGCGGTATTGATCCCGTATTGGGGCGGTATTGATCCGCTATTGGTGCGGCATTGATCCGGTATTGGGGCAGCATTGATCCGCTATCGGAGCAGGATTGATCCTGTATTGGGGCAGGATTGATCCAGTATTGGAACGGCATTGATCCTGTATTGGAACGGCATTGATCCGCTATCGGGGCAGCATTGATCCAGCACTGATCCAGCACTGACTCAGTATTGATCAGGCATTGATCCGGCATTGATGCAGCATTGACTCAGTATTGATCGGGCATTGAACTGTCATTAGCTCAGCATTGATCTGACATTGATCCGGCATTGATCTGGCATTAGCTCAGTATCGATCCGGCATTAAACCAGCATTGATCCAGCACTGGCTCAGTATTGATCCATTATTGGTTCAGAATCAATCC
>NW_024513183.1:0-432 GCF_017590135.1 Pyrgilauda ruficollis | reverse complement strand
AATAAAAAAAAGTCTTTAACACTTAAAACTGTGTCACATGGTATTTGCATGACAAGCTAAATCACACAACACTTAGATCAAGGGGTATTTTGTGTCTCAAATGAAATCTCTTTTCTACAGAACATGTCTGAGAAAGGGTTCTCACATTACAGTTCTGAAAGCATCAAAAATTCAGATGCTCTGAAGGTGTGTAACATGATTCTAGTTTGTATTTTAAGTCATTAGGAGAAAACATGGAAATGCCTGGATTCAAAGAATATTCCAAAAATAGGACTCTACTTCTAATGACATTAATGAACTCCTGAGTTAGAAGTAATTCAGGGACTACTTAACCTTTTTTAGTGAATCTGAACACCACATTGTATATAAGCAGGTAACCATACTCTTTTTTTGCTAAACATGAAAGTGGGAAGAAATGTAAAGGTTGCCAAG
>NW_024513182.1:0-432 GCF_017590135.1 Pyrgilauda ruficollis | reverse complement strand
AAAAAAACCTCAGGTGGCAAGGTTTTGGGTTGAATGGGGTGTAATGGAGTCTACTGATATCCATTGATTCCTAGAAGTTCACAACTGCTCACTAAGATTTGGCCAAAGGAAGATCTGTCATCATGCATGTATTTTCTAATTCCTACAGTCTTAAAATTAAGAATAAAAATGAAGTATTTTGCAAACATTTAGTGAATTAATTTTATACTGATATTCTTCAAATGGTTTCTTAGCCAGAGATTGAAGGGCAAAAATTTGCTAATAATCATAAAGCTCAGTAAGTGAGGGTAGAATAAAAGAGAGAATAATGAAAATACGAAATTGGTAAGAATCATATTTTGCTACCAGCCAGTTCATTTTTATTTATTTTTTTTTACTTCTGTATATGTCCATTTGATTAAGCTGACCAAGACACATCCCTTAAAAAAAAAA
>NW_024513181.1:0-432 GCF_017590135.1 Pyrgilauda ruficollis | reverse complement strand
GCTCTGTTCTGCTACAGCTTTCCATTTCAGTTTTGATTTGCTCTATCATTCAGCATTCTCAGTCAATGCAGGGATAGTCTAGTAAGGTCTGATGTGCTTTGCTGTATGGCTAATAGAGGACTGAAAAAAAAGTTACTCTTGGCTGACATTCCTGGCTTCATAAAATACACCCCGTCTTAAGTTGCTATTTTCATTCTGCATGAACCATTGCTCTGCCAAAGGCCTTGATTTTTTTGTTTGCCACATAGACTCTAAAGGCAATGATCTATGCTAGGATGATTGTTCCCTGATACCAACACAAACGAATCTGTGGATAAAGGAATCTGGCAAGAGAAAATAAGGCAAAATTACATAGGCGTGTTTAGGGTATCTAAGATGGTTCTTTAAAACAGACACTTACAATGCAGCCTTGCAGGATCTTATTTCTTTGGA
>NW_024513180.1:0-432 GCF_017590135.1 Pyrgilauda ruficollis | reverse complement strand
CTGAGATACCTGACCCTCCTTTCAAAGGTGATACACCTCCTTTTTTCCCTTACTTCCTCCAAAAGCTCCTTGCCCATCCAAGCTGGACATTTGCTTCTTCAGCTCATCTTTTGGCACATCAGGACTGTCTGCTCATGTGCCTCCAAGATTTCTGTTTTGAAGCACACACACCTTTCCTGTACTCCTTTGTTCCTAAGGACTGCTTCCCAAAGAACTCTCCAAATAAATCTCTTGAATAGGCTAAAATCTGCCCTCTGGAAGTCCAGTATGTAAGTTCTATTGATGCCCATTCTTGTCTTGCCAAATATTGAAAACTTTTATTTCATGATCACTGTGCCTCAGACAGCCTCCAGCCACCACATCTCCCACCAAGTCCTTCTCTGTTTGCAACAGCAGGTCAAGTGCAGTCCCTCCCTTGGTGGGCTCACTCAC
>NW_024513179.1:0-432 GCF_017590135.1 Pyrgilauda ruficollis | reverse complement strand
CCAATCCTGGATCCAGGCCGGGTTTTGCCTCTGATCCTGATCCCGGATCCTGATCCCGATCCCAAATCCCGGCCGGGATTTCCCCGGACCCCCAAGAAATCCCAGGATTTTCCCCCAAAATCCCACCCCCGAATCCGCTCCGGCTTTTCCCCCTCCCCCATCCCGTTCCCCATCGATTTTTTTTTGTTTGTTTTTGGGGTTAAAATTCCGAATAAAACCATTTTTAAAAAAAACCGAGATTTTGGGGTCTTTTTGTTTTTAAATTTTGGGAATTCCGACAAAATTTGGGGATTTTTTTTATTTGTTTTTTTTGGGGTTTTTTTGCAATTCCACGAATTTTGGGACGGCAAAAAAAAAAGAAAAATTTGGGGTTTTTTGTCGGGTTTTGGCCGCTGCTGAAGGGGTGGGGGAGGGGCAGCACCTGGCGGGGGT
>NW_024513178.1:0-432 GCF_017590135.1 Pyrgilauda ruficollis | reverse complement strand
TGGGTTCAACTGAACAGCCACACAAAATTGGGACATCAGGCTGTGTCAGGGAGAGAGGATCTCCAGCTGAACCTTCCATCTCAGGGGCTCCTGAGCTCAGACCTTCTCAGCCTGGCTGGGTTTGCACACACAGCCACCCCGAGACAGCCTCGAAATGGGGCTGGAGAGAGTTAACAATTGTTTACCTGATTCCCCAGTGCAGTTCTGCGAAATGTTACTGCTTCCCAGAGGCACAAAATATAATTTTGCCTTAAAGGTTAATAGTATTCAACTCGCTGAGGGAAGAAAGGAGTGCTCAGGAAGCTCTTTCATTCAGATCCCAGCCTGCTGCACTTCAGGTGGTACTCAGGGCTCTGGTCATTGAGGGGAATTGGCCTCTCCTGGCCAAACCCTGCTCTCCCTCTCCTCCTGCTCTTTAGCAAAAAAGATGTC
>NW_024513177.1:0-5237 GCF_017590135.1 Pyrgilauda ruficollis | reverse complement strand
AGATCTCCTGCCCATTTATTTCACGCCACAGGGCCGGTGAGCATGTCCGACAACCCCACACCTTCTGGGACCCTGGCACAACCAAGCCAGCCCCCTACCCCAGTGGAACCCCACGCAAACCGCGCCGGGTCACCCCCAGAGAGGTCACCACTGCCCCTGCCGCAGCCCCCGAGACCTTGCCCCTCACTCGAGAGCGGCCAAATACCTCCTAAACTTGACAGTTTTTAACCTAGTATCCCCAAGTGTTCTTATTATTGTTTTTTCTTTTGTAGATATCTGGACAAACAATCAAACATATTTTCTTTTCCTTTCAAGGAGGATTTGTGCTGCTAAACCTTCCCGATCCCCAGTTCGGCACTGAACAACCTCCAACCAACCATGTGTTAAGGCACCTACCTGCCCTTCCTACAGAAACTGTATTCAAACTCTTGTACTACTCCAGTACCAAGTTATCATTATTCCACATTCCGACATCCTAGAGTCTGTTAACCACCCTTCTTCTTTTTCAACCTTTTTCTTTTTTTTTCCCTCCCCCCCCCCCCCCCCCATTTTTTCCTTTTTCCTCTGATTTAACACACTTTGGACCACACAATGTGTACACATGACTAGTTTATCTCTAAAAGTAAGTCCACAGCCCTTTTTTCTTCTGGTACAACTCCCATTTCCAGGTGCATCTGCAAGTCTCTCCCCAACAAGCCTGCCCCAGGAACCAACAAGACATCTCCTATCCCCATGCCAGTCTCCCTTCTAATTACTGCATCTTCAATGACAGGGATTTTAAACCTTTCTCCTTCTGCCCCTACCACCTCCACCATGTCACATCTCCCTGGAATCTCCACCACATAATTCTCTCTGCCCCAGAATAAATCACAAATTCCAATACTTCCTCTTGGGGACCTGCTTCCCAAGCTATCAAAGTCTCCAGATGGCATTCATCCTCTGGAAAACAGGGCCCATGATCTTCCCACTCCTTCACAGGGCACCTCCCCTGAAGCACCTCCAAGTCACCCTCTAAGTGTGGGTGCTCTCTCCTGCTGCAGCAGGAAGAGGCATCCCCAGTCCTCTCCTGGACCCTGGCCACAGCGGGGCTCTGCCCCTCCTGAACCCCTCCCACAGACACAGCAGGAGCTGGAATCACCGAGGGAGCAGAGACAAGAGCGGGGGTCAGCAGTGAGGCTGGAACCAATAAAGAGACAGAGCTAGGAGCAGAAGTCAGCAGGAAAGCCAGAATTAAGGAAGAAACAGAGGGAGGAGCAGGCGGCTCCAGAGTCACAGCAGGAACGGGAGTGATCACGGTCAGTACGGGCAGGGAGGGCTGAAACTCCTGACACAGGCAGGGAAGCTGATACGGGTAGGGAGACTGGAGCTCCTGGCATGAGCGGAGAAACTGGAGACAGGAAGAGACATTTCCAGGGAGTCCCAGCCCCTTTCTCTGTCTTCCCGTCTCATTTCCCCGTGATAAATCCATTCCCCTGACATCCAATCCATTCCCGACAGCCTGAACACCTCCCACTCTTCACAGCACAGAAAAATACAATCCACCTTCTTCCAGAAAAGTTAAACTTTAAATCCACAATCCATATCACATACACTTTCATTCATTCACACTCACTCCCTTTTATTTAATATGTCTCACTCACTTGCACTCACAACAGGACAACACAAAAATAAGGTACCTTTGTTCTCAAATCACTGGTTAATTTCCACCCACGGGTATTTCAAAATCTCAAAATGTTATTGGTCAAGCCTGGATGCTCTTGGGTATTCCTCAATCCAGCTGTGTTGTTCAACCCTGGACGTTCTTGGGCATATCCTCAATCCGGCAGAATTTTGTTCAACCCTGGATGCTCTTGGACATATTAATCCCTCAACCCAGCAGAATTTTTAGGGGGCCCGCTCCACTTTTTATCCCACTTTCCCAGAGGATTGTGCCAGGAAAACCCTCAGCTCCTGTCCTCCAAGGGGTCCAACCCCTCCCTGGGACTGTCCCAGTGACCCTGGGAGATTCTCTCACTCCTTTTATGTCTCTCTTCATCCCTTTACTGGCCGTTTTTCTCACAAAAGAACGGAACTGCAGCCTGGGAGACTCCTCACTCACCCCGCAGGTCTGGGATAACCAGCCCTTGTCTCACTCACACACATCCATCACCCCAAAAGAATACTTACCAACCCTCTTCTCTTCTTTGGGTCTTTGTGCACAAGAATTCGTGGGGTTACCACAGTTTTAGGGAGCGTTTTCCTTTATGTGTCTCCTTTTGCCCACTGGGTGTTGTACCTGCAACCAATCTCTGCCAGAAGAAGCGAGTGAGGCCGCTGAATTTGGGCAGGGCACGCCCCCTGCTCTGCATCCCTTGGGGTCTCGGAGGTGAGGTGTTAATCCCAGATGAGTCCCCAAATGTGAAAAACACATTCACTCTGCTGTGAAAATGTAAAAGGTTTAATAAAGGACAATAGGAGACAAAGACAGTAAAGCAAAGATTATGGCCAGGTGCATCTTGGCACTGAGCTAACAGCACACCCTTGCCTTTGAGTACACCCCTTAAATACCTTTCTCCTTACATCAGCCTGTTGCATATTCACAGACCCTAATGCATATTCATATTTTCTCATAAACTAAATATTCCAGGAACTATTTTGCATGGCCCATCCTTGGGTCTGCCGTGTTTCTTGGCTGTGGTTTTGGCTCCTTCTCTTTATCACTTCCAGTCTGGGTCTTGGTCCATACTTCCTTCACATGGTGAGGGTTGATAGTTGGCAGTTCAATAGCAGGGTCCTCATTTCATGTTCACTGGATGTTATCCCAACCAAACAGACAGTTCACTATATCACTACCATTACTACCCTGTCTAAGATTTTTGTTAATAGCAGAAATAAAAGCAATTTGACATTATACATATTGCATTCAACATAATATTTGCAAAAAGCCAACAATATAATACGTAGTTATAACATGGGCAGCTGCAGAGTCTGTCTCAGAGGTATTTCCTAGTTCTTTTTCTCTCTGAAATCTCGTTCCTATTTCTCTACCTCATGTTTCCTGGTCAATACTATCTTCAATAAAACACACGTTCAATAAAATCCATAGGTTGTGGCCCTATGGTCTCATTTGCACCTTCCCTGGGGCAGAGGTGTCTCTCCCTCCTGGGACTCCAACCCATGGGCAGGGTCCCTTCTCCCCGTGATCATACTGGGATTCTCTTAGGGACTCACTTTCCTTTTTGTCTTCCCTCTGCTTTGAGCTGGGAATGAGCTGGAAAATGTCCAGCAAAGCAACCTTTGCTGTCTGCCCTGGTAGCCTACTACACAGTTTCTGGGCCTTGTCACCTACCCCTACACAGCTCCCTTGGGAAGCAGGGCAGAACCAGCCCCTGGGAGCCTTGGGAATGTCCCTCTTGGATCCATGGCGCACACTCAAATGATCTGGAATTCCAGTTTCCACGGTACGGCACCCCACGTCCCTCCCAAGAACCCTCAACTCACTCAAACCCATCATCCCCACATTCCCTGGGACTTCAGCCCATGTCACCATCCATGTCCATGTCCCCCACATCTCCCCACCCATGTCTGTGTCCCCTGATGCCCCCTTCCACGCCAGTGTCCCCACCATATCCCCATTCATGGCTCTCCACGTCCCCACCCATGCCCATGTTGCCCATGTCTCCTTCCATGTCCATGGCCCCCATGTCACTGTCCATGGCCAGGTCTCCTTGAGCTCCTCTTGCATCCAGGTGCCCAGTAGGAGCCAGGGAGATGTGGAGATCGGAAGGGCCTCTATTCTGTGTGAATCTGCTGATGCTTGAGGAGACGGTATCTGCTCTGAAACCTCTCCCCACACTCAGGACACTCATAGTGCTTCTCCCCAGTGTGGATCCTGTGGTGGGCAATCAGGCCGGACCTCTGGGTAAAGCTTTTCCCACATTCCTCACACTTGTAGGGCCTCTCCCCAGTGTGGATCCTCTGGTGGGCAATCAGGAAGGAATTCTGGCTAAAGCTCTTCCCACATTCTGAGCACGTGAAGGGGCATTCCCCAGTGTGCATTGTCTGGTGGATGATCAGGCCAGAGCTGTCACGGAAGCTCTTCCCACATTCCCCACACACGTAGGGTCGTATCCCAGTGTGGATCATCTGGTGGCGGTTCAGGTGGCAGCCCTTCCTGAAACCTTTCCCACATTCTCCACATTTATAGGGCCGTTCATCAGTGTGGATCCTCTGGTGGTGGATCAAACTGGACCTGATCCTGAAGTTCTTCCCACATTCCCCACACTCATAGGGCCGTTCCCCGGTGTGAATCCTCTGGTGGGTGATCAGGTGGGAGCTGATGGTGAATCCCTGTCCACATTCCCCACACTCATAGGGCCGTTCCCCAGTATGGACTGTCTGGTGGCGGATCAGGTCAGAGGTGTCTCTGAAGCCCTTCCCACATTCCCCGCACTCATAGGGCCGTTCCCCAGTGTGCACCATCTGGTGGCGGAGCAGGCGGGACCTCGTGAGGAAACTCTTCCCACATTCCAAGCACTGGTGGGGCTTCTTGCCAGCATCACGCTGCTCATGGACCACCACCTCAGAGCTCTGGTCAGATCTCTGGCTGCCTTCCTGGCACAGGGTGGGTCTTTCCCCCTCAGAGCATTCTGGGCTGGCTTTGGAGCCCCTCCTCCTGCGGGATCTCCGGGGCTTTTCCTCCCCATTGGATTCCTGTGCTGTGCAGCCGCTCAAAACGGCCTCTTCCACGAGGTTCTGCTTTGGGGATTTGTCCTCCCTGCTCTCCATCCTCAGCTCCTTGTCTGCGGGAGGAAGGACAAGGAGAGGATGGGATTTGCTTCCATGCCAGAGGGAAGGAGAAGGAGATCCCCCCAATCCATCCCCAGCAGGACAGCGTTGGCAGCAGGGTTGTCCTGCAGCCAGGGGCTGTGCTGGGCTGGGAGATGGAGCAGGACAGAGGGAGGAAGGGGCAGTGACTTCTTCCTCACCTGCCTCAGTGTCCCGGAGCACCTTCCGCTTCCTCGCAGCCTTCTCCTCCATCCAGACAATGTTTGGGAATGGGAAATCCTGATTTGGGGAAAAACAAGATGTGAGTGCATTGCCTTTGAAGGTCCCGTTGGCCAAGTGCATCTCTAGAAGTCATCGGGTGTCTGGTGGCCAGAAATACCTCCAAGAATCAAGGAGGAGACTAAAAACCACTCCCAGGGGTTCCCTGTTTCCACTGTTTTTATTTTGGGGTCATGGGGGTCCCTCTTCTC
>NW_024513176.1:0-432 GCF_017590135.1 Pyrgilauda ruficollis | reverse complement strand
TTGGAGCTGTTCCTCACCTTTATTTTGAGGAAAATCTGTTTTTCTGCTTAAATTATCACGGAAAAGATTCCTGGAGGTTTTGGATGTCTTCCCTAAACTGGAAGTTGCAAATTATACACAAAATACGGATTGGTTTGGTTGGATTTTTCTTTATTTTAAAGCAAGACTGCCTCAAAATGCAAATGTTTGTAAAGGTAGGAGGTGAAAAACTCCATGAATATTCATAAAATATGATAATTATCCCAATTACGGCTAACGAGGAAATCTTCCTTCATTTCCATGGCTTTGTAAATATTATTTTTTTTAAATAAAAAGGGAAGGAGGGAGAAAAGGAGAGCGGGGATCGCTCCTGAGGCTCCAAAACTGAATCTAAAAAAAGTCATAAATATAAAAAAAGAGAAATCCATGAAGGATTTTCTGGGATGGGAATGG
>NW_024513175.1:0-432 GCF_017590135.1 Pyrgilauda ruficollis | reverse complement strand
GTGGGATGGGGGACAGGGAGGTGGGATGGCGTGGGGCGGGAGGAGCTGCAGCATTCCCAGAGCCCCGGGCTGAACACGCCAAGCGCCCTCGTTCCCACGCTGCCATGACATTTACGTTCGGGCTGAATTACGGCGGGTTTGGTTTACATCTCTCCAAACAGCTGGAGAGCAACAAACCCACCCTCAAGACGGTGGAAATAATAAGGAAAAGCCTCTCCCACCGAGCCTGTGGGATGGGGATGGATCGGCCAGGACACCCCGTGGTGCCGGGAGCGGTGCCGGGGTGGTGGCCACGCCAAGTCCTGGTTGGAGAAGGAAGCCTGGGGAGCTTCCACCCAACAGAGCAGCTCTTGCTGTGGCCACATCCAAATTCCCACCATTCCATAGAATCACGGAGTCCCAGATTGGTTTGGGTTGTAAGGGACCTTAAAG
>NW_024513174.1:0-432 GCF_017590135.1 Pyrgilauda ruficollis | reverse complement strand
TCCCAGCTTGTAGTGTCCCAGTGGCTGCAAAATGTTAATTTTGGCACCTGTGGAGGTGTCACTGGGTGCTCCTGGCAGTGAGGGCACAGCTCCCAAAGGGGTTTGTGCTTGTGGAAAAGTCTGGGCCGTATTCTCACTCTTACTAATCTTCCTGCATTGTTTGTAGGTGTTCTCTGTCGGTTCCTTTCAACAGAAATGGAAAATTGTGTCTGTAAATAATGTAAATGAGTGGAAGGATGTGAACTTATTCTCTGTCCCAGAAAGAGGGAGTGACCCTGCACTCCTGGGCTTGTTGGCTGCAATAAATGGCAGTAACAAGTTTGGGAAGGGAATATCCCCACCCATCCTGGTGCTGTCCCTGCACCACCAGGGGCCTGTGTGCTCCCTCAGCTTTGCCAGTGGGTCAGTCTTGGGGCTGTGGAATCCCCCTGC
>NW_024513173.1:0-432 GCF_017590135.1 Pyrgilauda ruficollis | reverse complement strand
TCAGATTGTCCTGGGTGGAGGGGCAGGACCCACACCAGAGAGGCTTGGTGGCTGCTCTCCTTCCCCCTCTTGGATATCAGAGCAGAACCACCAGCACTGGCCTGGCTGCTGCACGCTGCCTGTCGCAGCTCCTCAATAAATACAACTGGTAAATCTATTAATTTTACAGCTCTAATTGATGTATTGCTGTAATTACCTTTTATAACAAGGCAATTAAACCCTATTAAAGATTATTAGCTAATTAAAACTCCTCTGTGCACACACCCCAACCCCCTTATGTGCACAGATTGTTGGATGGGGGGAACTGGAAGCCCTTTGCAGCTGGGTCTCGAGGTCAGCGTGATGCACAGCGTGATGTGATGGGGCAGGATGCTGGATGGGGAGATCATGGAACCACAGGCTCCTTTGGATTTAAAGGGGCCTTAAAGCTCA
>NW_024513172.1:0-432 GCF_017590135.1 Pyrgilauda ruficollis | reverse complement strand
AGCATCACTTGGGAGGAATGTCATAGGCTGGAGCAGAGTTAGGTTTGGAAGGAATAAGGTATATATTAGCTACGTGGGCAAGGTAACAAGTCAAGTATGCATTCCCTGTGTAAAAGGCTTCAGAAGGACCAAGAAACAAGCACATTTTTCTGTCAATATTGGGATGCCAGCACACGTAAACACCCGTGAGTTTTGCCTTGCAGAAAAGCAATTTCTCACTTTCTGTAAAACATCTTGACCTAGTATTTTGCATACTACAAGCCCATCTCAGTAAGATCTAAGATCTCTTTTGCAGAGAAGACACCATCCCTATGTCTGTCACTGGCAGAGAAGTGAAAGGACTCCGAACACCCTTCCCAACACATTGCCAATACATACAAAGTAGGAGCCCAGATCTCAGCCAGGCCAGAGGCTGGATGTGCCCTTTTCTGT
>NW_024513171.1:0-432 GCF_017590135.1 Pyrgilauda ruficollis | reverse complement strand
TTTTTTTTTTTTTTTTTTTAAATGACTCCCAGGAGGGGGGTTAGGGATCAGTAGTGTAAGTGCTGTGGGGTGGCAGCTGTCCCCGGGCTGGCTGTCCCCAGGGTCACTGCATGTAGGCGTAGCGCCAGTCCCCCAGGGGCACGTGGGTCTCCTTGATGGCCTGCGGGGACGTCCAGCGCAGCAGGTAGTGGGGACCACCGGGCTTGTCATTGGTGCCTGAGGGGGACAGCAGACAGGGCTGGTGACACCAGGAGGGACATGAGGGACAGGAGGACATGGTGAGACACGGGGCACAGGAGGGACAGGAGGGACATGGAGGGATGGGGACATGGAGGGACACGGGGCACAGGAGGGACATGGAGGGATGGGAGGGACACCAAAGGACAGGAGGTACAGGAGGGACAAGGAAGGATGGGAGGGACACAGGGGACA
>NW_024513170.1:0-432 GCF_017590135.1 Pyrgilauda ruficollis | reverse complement strand
CCTCACAGCTCATCTTGAGTCCAGGGCAAGGTGGGTACAGCACAAGAACTCCCTTATCCCCACCTGTAACAACAGAAAACTGCTGGGAAAAAAAGAAACAACAAAACCTAAAAGCAATTACCTGTGGTATTTGGGATAACGTATGCCCTGACAGTTGAAAAATGTCACAACCAGCTCTCAGTACATCTGTGACAGAGGAGCTGGCAACTGCTCCAGGTCACAGCCAACCTTTGCTGAACTCAGGCTGGCCCCACAGAAATTAACCCCTCTGGCCCCAAATTACTGCCCACACATTCCCACACCTTTCCCACCACATGACCATGAGCCTGGAGAAGGGAACAGTTTGCACCCTGAAAAGACAAAGAAACCACGATTTTGAGTGGAATCCAGTAAAGAGTTTGGAATCAGAAGGAGAGGAAAAAAAAAAAAAAA
>NW_024513169.1:0-432 GCF_017590135.1 Pyrgilauda ruficollis | reverse complement strand
ACCCCAAAATCCATCCCAAAACCGCCCAGACTGACCCAAAACCGCTCGGATTCACCCCAAAAACACAGACCCCAAAATCCACCCCAAATCCACCCGGATTCACCCCAAAATGTGAATTATTTTCCCAAAATGTCAATTTCTCAAAATGTGAATTAATTTCCCAAAATGTTAATTATTCCCCCAAAATGTCCCTAATTTGCCCCAAACATGAATTTTCCCAAAATCATGAATTTTCCCAAAACGTCCCTAACTTACCCCAAATCATCAATTTTCTCAAAATGTCCCTAATTTACCCCAAATCATGAATTTTCCCAAAATGTCCCTAATTTGCCCCAAACATGAATTTTCCCAAAATCATGAATTTTCCCAAAACGTCCCTAACTTACCCCAAATCATCAATTTTCTCAAAATGTCCCTAATTTACCCCAAATC